>NW_026733317.1:147500-162500 GCF_028476545.2 Physella acuta
GCATTGTTTAACTTTTAAGTAACCTTCACATCTCTCGTTCACTGTGATGTTTTCCCCCTTCTAATCTGACATCATTACCCTAGACACCAACTCACAAGCAACATTAGTGCAAGCATTTCAACATCACTGATAATACTAGCCCAAACATCACATCAATGACAACATTTAATCCAAACATCACCTTCAACATTAGCGCAAACATCACCTACAATATTAATGCAAACATCACACCAATGGCAACACCACAGCAACTACAACATTTACGGAAACATCACATCACCTATAACATTAATGCCAACATCACATGAAATATAACATTAGCGCGCGCATCACATCCTCTACAACACTAGTTCGCACATCACATCACCTCCAACACTAGTTCGCACATCACACCATCACTGACATCATTAACCAACAGAGATGTTACCACCTGTCACACAACCATCACTGACATCATTAACCAACAGAGATGTTACCACCTGTCACACAACAATGGCCGAAATATGACGGGAGCCCCGATTGACGACACTGATACACCTGATATCTTAAGCTCCAAAAAATTACTCTGGAGAAAAAAATACCTCCCCAATTTAAACGGTATCTGGCCCATTATCCGCAGGAAACTGGAGCCCCGCGCCCTCTGGCGGCGCTTAATCCTATAAATAGACCAAGACGGGATTTCAAGTCGTAAAAATATAGAGCCGGTTGTTGGTGTACGTCATAGCTCCATTTTTATCGCTCAATCCGGGCAGATTTCTTTCTCTCATTTGAGTCGCAGTGAAATGATGCCCCCCCCCCCCCCCACTTCCCTTACCCCCGAGAAAAGCTGGGCCCCCTAAACGTTAAGACCTACCCGCCGGACAATACCTAGCCATAAAATGTTTTACCTGCAGCTAGAAGAATGGCGGACCACCTAGGAGTGCTCTTGATCACCTTTATTTTAAGTCGCTTGGAACGGCCTGATGCTTCTGTGATCAAGGTTCCTGTGTGACTGTCGCTAGTCCATTTTTTACAGTTTTAAACGTGGTTGTAATGTATTGAAACTACAGCAGTTTTTAGCTTATGTTGACAGAAAATTTGGTCTGATATGGGAGATGCGGACATACAAGGACTTTACCAACAGGTGCTCGTTTTTAGAAGCTGGGCCGATCTGATAGTTTGATTCATTAGATCTTTAGTGGGAGCATAACAAGAATTTCTAATAAATTGCTTCTTGTGTAATTACTAAACAATACGGTGTTAAAATGAGTTAGGTTGGTTAAAAGAACTGGAATATATAGAGGTCAGCTAGTACACAATCGGACTTAAGTTGTTTATTTAGTTGGTTTATTTAGTTAATTTAATTGTTAATTTAGTTGTGAATTTACTTGTTAATTTTGATGTCAATTTAATTGTTAATTTAATTGTTTTTAGTTGTTAATTTAGTTGTGACAAATGTTCGCCGATAATTTCATCTGTTTGAGACAAATGTTCGCCGATAATTTCGTTGACCACTAATTTGATCTTTGGTTGTTTAGCCAAGATTTCCTCCATAGTTTTATGTCCGCGAGCCCCAAAATTGGCGAGTATCGTCCCTTACACAAGCAGCTAATGAAAGCACCCTGAGTTGCGGGACTTGGTATTTCACACCATCACCGCCGCTAGGGGGACGGAGACAGCAACCTGGGCAAACAACAGACGGACGGTAACGTCTGCTAAGTATCCTCAGGAGAAATAAAGGGTTACCGACCCCTCCCCCCTCATCCCCCAAAGTAGAAGATTTGAGAGGTGGCGCCACCTACTCGCTAATCTGGGCGTCCAGTTGCATAGACAATTACTTTTGTATCGTAGTGTAGACAATTACTTTTGTCTCTGAGTAGACAATTACTTTTGTATCGTCTGCCGCCCGTGTGTTCAAGTTGTGAGCAGACGACAATCTAAAATGGCGGGAGACTGGTCATCAAAGTAGCTGGATTGGTCAAATTTGACATTATTTCATGAGGTGGTCGAACTTGATAATTTCTTGGCGTGTCAAAACTCCGATTGGGAGAATTCGATGATGTATTAGGTGATGTATAATCAGTGTCATTGACTGCTCATCAAACTTGACAGTTGACAGATCTGGACACAAGTTTGACAGTCGACAGAACTTCAGCGTCACGTGTAGATATATCAGCAAGTGATGACACAATCGAAAAAGTTGTGTAGCGACCACAGTGTTTCTGATTTTATTTACAGAATTGAAAAAAAAATGTTTACAATGACACAGAAAGAAGCAGAAGACAGAGACATTGAGGTAGAGGGACAAGTTAAAATAAAAAAATTAAATTATTTTAGAAGAAACATATTGCCACGTAAAGATGTACGAAGTGGACTTCATCCGATTTGATTTAAAACATGTGGTCTTTTTGTTGTTGTCGCTTTGATTTGAAAGATGTGGTCTTTTTGTTGTTGTCGCTTTGATTTGAAAGATGTGGTCTTTTTGTTGTTGTCGCTTTGATTTGAAAGATGTGGTCTTTTTGTTGTTGTCGCTTTGATTTGAAAGCTGTGGTCTTTTTGTTGTTGTCGCTTTGATTTGAAAGCTGTGGTCTTTTTGTTGTTGTCGCTTTGATTTGAAAAATGTGGTCTTTTTGTTGTTGTCGCTTTGATTTGAAAGATGTGGTCTTTTTGTTGTTGTCGCTTTGATATGAAAGCTGTGGTCTTTTTTGTTGTTGTCGCTTTGATTTGAAAGATGTGGTCTTTTTGTTGTTGTCGCTTTGATTTGAAAGATGTGGTCTTTTTGTTGTTGTCGCTTTGATTTGAAAGATGTGGTCTTTTTGTTGTTGTCGCTTTGATTTGAAAGATGTGGTCTTTTTGTTGTTGTCGCTTTGATTTGAAAGATGTGGTCTTTTTGTTGTTGTCGCTTTGATTTGAAAGATGTGGTCTTTTTGTTGTTGTCGCTTTGATTTGAAAGCTGTGGTCTTTTTTGTTGTTGTCGCTTTGATTTGAAAGATGTGGTCTTGTTGTTGTCACTTTGATTTGAAAGTTGTGGTCTTTTTGTTGTTGTCGCTTTGATTTGAAAGCTGTGGTCTTTTTGTTGTTGTCGCTTTGATTTGAAAGATGTGGTCTTTTTGTTGTTGTCGCTTTGATTTGAAAGATGTGGTCTTTTTGTTGTTGTCGCTTTGATTTGAAAGATGTGGTCTTTTTGTTGTTGTCGCTTTGATTTGAAAGCTGTGGTCTTTTTGTTGTTGTCGCTTTGATTTGAAAGCTGTGGTCTTTTTGTTGTTGTCGCTTTGATTTGAAAGATGTGGTCTTTTTGTTGTTGTCGCTTTGATTTGAAAGCTGTGGTCTTTTTGTTGTTGTCGCTTTGATTTGAAAGCTGTGGTCTTTTTGTTGTTGTCGCTTTGATTTGAAAGCTGTGGTCTTTTTGTTGTTGTCGCTTTGATTTGAAAGATGTGGTCTTTTTGTTGTTGTCGCTTTGATTTGAAAGCTGTGGTCTTTTTGTTGTTGTCGCTTTGATTTGAAAGCTGTGGTCTTTTTGTTGTTGTCGCTTTGATTTGAAAGATGTGGTCTTTTTGTTGTTGTCGTAGGTAAATGGTTGGTAGTGGAATATAGGGGCGTGTATTTGAAAGTCAGAAACTATTATAATACACTATTGAAAACATGACCATAACACAGCTAAGTTTTCAACAACCTGAATACAGTGTTCAACACTTTAATAACTCCTTTAAAATTTTACAGTTCCTAAAAAAGTGTTTTCAAGTATTTTTTCCCTGAAACCATTGTAGGTACAGTAGAGCTTGTTTGCACTAAGAAAGATGAGTAGCTAGATATGTATCGTTTATAACGACAGAAAACGTTCTTAATCTAAGAAAATTAATCAAGAAAATGAATTGTCAAATCTGGTTTAAAAAATTAAATTGATCTATATATGTATTTAAAAATAACATTCAAAGATGAGGGATAGACAATAAATCCCAATTCATTGAGATGAGAAAGTCCTAAAGGGTAGGACAATGTCCTGACCGTGTTATTATAATCGTCCCTTTGTTTGGTTTTAAACTGTTTTCATCCACACGAACCTATCGTCTGTTATCACACATATTCAAGTGGGGGAAGCTTGGATGGGGAGGGGTGTATGGGGGAGGGGAGGCAGGAAAGGGTTGTCCCTACATCTATATCTGGGGGAGGGGGGATAGGAAAGGGTTGGTCCTACATCTATATCTGGGGGAGGGGGCAGGAAAGGGTTGGTCCTACATCTATATCTGGGGGAGGGGGGATAGGAAAGGGTTGGTCCTACATCTATATCTGGGGGAGGGGGCAGGAAAGGGTTGGTCCTACATCTATATCTGGGGGAGGGGGCAGGAAAGGGTTGGTTCTACATCTATATCTGGGGGAGGGGGGCAGAAAAGGGTTGGTCCTACATCTATATCTGGTGGAGGGGACAGGAAAGGGTTGGTCCTACATCTATATCTGGGGGAGGGGGGGGGCAGAAAAGGGTTGGTCCTACATCTATATCTGGGGGAGGGGGGCAGGAAAGGGTTGGTCCTACATCTATATCTGGGGGAGGGGGGGGCAGAAAAGGGTTGGTCCTACATCTATATCTGGGGGAGGGGGGCAGGAAAGGGTTGGTCCTACATCTATATCTGGGGGAGGGGGGGGGCAGAAAAGGGTTGGTCCTACATCTATATCTGGGGGAGGGGGGCAGGAAAGGGTTGGTCCTACATCTATATCTGGGGGAGGGGGGGACAGGAAAGGGTTGGTCCTATATCGATATCTGGGGGAGGGGGCAGGAAAGGGTTGGTCCTACATCTATATCTGGTGGAGGGGGGAAAGGAAAGGGTTGGCCCTACATTTATATCTGGGGGAGGGGGGGGGGCAGGAAAGGGTTGGTCCTACATCTATATCTGGGGGAGGGGGGTGTATTGGGGTGGGTGCAGGAAAGGGTTGGTTCTACATCTATATCTGGGGGGGGGGTGGACAGATGTAGGGTTGGAGCCTGCTACACCTATGGGCCCCGATAAAAAGTTTCCCACGGCGGGTGTCGAACAGGGCGCCGATCCCGCTCCCTTTGATCGCCTCCCAGATAACAGCCTTAAGAGGCTGGGGACCATCGGAGTGGAGCGGCGGCCGCTTGACGCGACACGTGAGAAACAGATCATAAACAGGAAGTCACTGGGTCACACGTTCAGGACATTTTAGGACATTTTTTAACCAACGATTTGAAGCACTGACTTAAGTCAGCTCAGGACATTTTAGGGACATTTTTAACACGATCTATCAGAAAGAAAATCTTTGAGTGAAAGTTCTGTAGCAGACGTCAAATAAACAGGGCAGGTTTGATAGACTTCAATAAAATATGCAATGAAAGACACATCTTTATTTGTGGAACTCTCTAGCCTATGAAAGACCTTTCAGTCTGCCCAATCATCAAACACATCTGATGAAAGGGATTTAACTCTCGCTCTCTGCCTCTCAGAAGGAAGGAAGGGCTACACGAAATTTGAAAGACCTGGATGCGGACAAATTATTTTTATTACAATACGAAAACATGAAGAAATAAACTGTGCCTTTTATCAATCAAGTAAAGTACTCTACTTCACCTCTCGTTTGCTGATCAGTAGGTGCAAAAGATTGAAGATTTTTCAAAACCGACCAAAAATGTTGTCTTTAGAAGCACAGTTGTGTTTTTTAAATTTATTTACTGAAATTTTAAGTTACTTTGCTTATAAAAACATTTGAATTGGCCAGGGGTCGTTTATTACTGACTGACGTAATTTCCGCAATAAAACTGAAGGTTTATCTCCCCTCTATAGCCACCCTGAGGTCGCTCAAAGCCCGCTCTGTTGACTGCGCATGTTGACTGCGCATGCAGATTTGGAATAAAATGTCTTCACGGTGAATAAAACACAAAAAAAAATCTGTTTTTTCTTTCACAAAATCCTGCAGACTTTTGAAGTGGGTGGGGTTTTTTTTTTTCGCTCCTTACATAACAGACATCAATGGCATGCAATTTCTTTTTTTACTTTTCCTTTTTTATTTTTCCACATTTCCCCCTAGACTAAATGCCTGCATTTAGTCGCAAAGTATTTATGTGTAGAGAGAAAATCGGGGGAGTGGACGAGGGAGAGGGGGGGGGGACGTGGAAATATCTGACTTGGATTAGTATGATTTTGTGGGTGAAGTTGGGTAAGTCTGACTGGGGGAGGGGATGTACTGCCTGACCCTAAGGGCCTGACCCTAAGGGGAGCGGCAGGGCGTGGCCGTGGATCAGGGTGAGGGTTGTTGTGGTAGGTTGTTGCGGTAGGTTGTTGTGGTAGGTTGTTGTGGTAGGTTGTTGTGGTTGGTTGTTGTGGTAGGTTGTTGTGGTAAGTTGTTGTGGTAGGTTGTTGTGGTAGGTTGTTGTGGTAGGTTGTTGTGATATGTTGTTGTGGTAGGTTATTGTGGTAAGTTGTTGTGGTAGGTTGTTGTGGTAGGTTGTTGTGGTAGGTTTTTGTGGTAGGTTGTTGTGGTAGGTTATTGTGGTAGGTTGTTGTGGTATGTTGTTGTGATATGTTGTTGTGGTTGGTTGTTGTGGTAGGTTGTTGTGGTAGGTTGTTGTGGTTGGTTGTTGTGGTAGGTTATTGTGGTATGTTGTTGTGATATGTTGTTGTGGTAGGTTGTTGTGGTAGGTTGTTGTGGTTGGTTGTTGTGGTAGGTTGTTGTGGTAGGTTGTTGTGGTAGGTTGTTGTAGTATGTTGTTGTGGTATGTTGTTGTGGTATGTTGTTGTGGTAGGTTGTTGTGGTAGGTTGTTGTGGTAGGTTGTTGTGGCAGGTTGATACGCCAGGTTGTTGGGGGTTGAGATATCATTATACAGAGGACAATGTCCTAATTTGATTGTACTAAAGCCGATGTCCTCAGTTCAATGAAGCAGGACGTCATTAAAAACAATAATGAAAATAACAATGTCTACACTTCCGGTGACGTGTACATCAAATATGGAATGAAGAAACTTTGACAGGAAGTGTTGACAATGAGGTATGACAGTGAGGTATGGTATCATGGAGTGGGGAGGAGGGGGGGTGGGATAATCAGGGAGTAGAGAGGGGTGTGTGGTATTAGGGAGTGGAGAGGGGGTGGGAGGGAGAGGAGAGTGTGACGGTCAGTAGAGGAGGGTGTGGTTTCAGGGAGTGGGGAGGAGGGTGTGATGAACAGAGAGAGGATCTGATGGTGTTGGCGTTAGCAGGTGGTGGGAGATGGTGGGTGGTGGTGGGTGATGGTGGGAGATGGTGGGTGGTGGTTCTGAAATGTATTGCGGTTTGTGTGGTTAATAATAACTATGGAGGAATGTAGGTGAGGTGGAGGGTGACAAATATTCGTCTGTGGTGTGTGTGTGTGGGGGGGGGGGAGAGATACGGGTCTGATAAGATAGGCATGAACGGGTTGATCACCCAAAGAGTTTTGACGACGACAGTTAAACCTGCACTCCCTGACCCCACACACCTAGTGCTGGAATCGTTGAGGTGTAGAGACATGTGGGGGGGGGGGGGGGTCGGTGTCTCGGGTCATACAGGAGCATGACATTTGGCTAAAAAAGTTTTGATATGACATTAGCTATACACATGATGATATGGCATATATATGGCATACGGAATGGACTGGTGACAGTCTTATATGTGACTAAAACACCAACTAACCAGGTCAAATCTACAGAAATCAGCAACACTTAAGAAAACTAAAGGTAAACCTTCATCTGAACACCCCCCCCCCATTTTACAGGTAAACTTTCATCTGAACACACCCCCATTTTACAGGTAAACATTCATCTGTGTCCCATTATTCGGGTAAACTTACCTTTTCTTGAAATAATGAGGATAATATTTTTTATAGAACGCAGGTAGATCACTTAGCTACAAGTGTATCACGTGACCTCGCGTAGATCACGTGATGTCGTTGATAGCTATCACAGTTTGACTTTTCAGAATTCTATACGTTATATTTTTGTCTGCGTTGAATTTTTTTTATATCACAATTTTATTTAAATTGTGATATAGAATTTTTGTTTCAAATATCTATTTTTTTAATTTTCATTTGGTTATTCTGACGTTAGCTTCGCAAGTAATTCAAATGACTCTAGAAACAGACAAAACCAATCACTTGTGTAGCTACCGATTCTAACTGAACAATCGAAAGCACAGTCACATGTAAGCAGACTGGCACATATTGGTGGGCGGCAGGTAGGCGGTACCACAATCAACTTGCTTTCAACTGCACGTGGAATTAATTTTACTTAGATGCAATTAGTAAAAACAAAATGTATTATCTTGTGTTGTTTAAATATACTCTAAAAATGAAACCATTAGACAATAACATAATTTTGGGTTGTTTGTAGATTTTTAAAAAAAAGTATTTTCAAATGTAAAGGTAAGTAGGCCTATAGTGGCATCTATAATAGGAAAAACCAAGGTTTTGGATACCTCAGCACTAACACCCTCCCAATACAGCCCCCACATATTTCACCATGACAGCCAAAATTTGATGCAATGGCGCAAGAGATTCAGGGGAAATAACAACCAATTGAAAGTACCCAGCAGCTGAGTAAATGAAGAGTAACGACAGGGGCTATGGCTCAAGTAGGTGAGTGAAAAGTTGAGTCAAATAGAACTCACTTAGCATCGCTTCAAACCAGCTGGCTGCCATATGGCTGCTCACTCGCAAAATTTTAGTTTGCATTTCAAGTACAGCTTTCACTTGGAATTTTACCTTTCATACATAAAATACTAATTTACAAACAGTATCATCGCAAATATATGAATATATCTATTCATATGTTTATATATACATATATTTAGCTATATATATATATATATATATATATATATATATATATATATATATATATATATATATATATATATATATATATATATATATATATATATATATATATATATATATATGTATATACAAATATATATATATATATATATATATATATATATATATATATATATATATATATATATATATATGTATATATATGATAGATAGTTTTATAGCGGCCTATGATTCTCAGAAATAAGCGTATGAAGCGCAGTATGTACAAAATGACATCGGCTGAAATTTTCAAGAATTCTAGATTTTGAAATATATCCTAGTGTTTTAGTTTTGATGCAGCATTGTACTTGCGCCCATAATTTAAGACACACTTGTCTTTCCACTGTCTCATTGGTTGTTTTTTTTTCACCAATTTTTACTTTCTCGTATATACGAAGTATACAGAAAGTCTTGTAATCGTGCAAAAAAAAAAAAAAAAAAAAAATCGAGATTTTTACAAATCTCGACGTTTTACACTACACTGATACGGAAAAACATAATTTTGCAATCTTGTCCGTATGTCTGTGTGTCTGTCCGTGTGTAAACACGATAACTTGAGTACCGTTACAGCTAGGTTGATGAAATTTCATATATAAGTATTTTATCAAAATCGTAGATCCGTATCAACTTTTGAGCGATTTCCGATAACCGGAAGTGGTACTTTTCCTACTTTGAATTTTTCAAAAGCCTATAACTTGAGTACTATTTCAAATAGATAAATGAAATTTCACATGTAAGTAAAAGATCTAATTCTCTACCTTCTGTTAAATTTTGAGTAATTTCCGTTGACTGGAAGTAGTAATTTACGCTACTTCCGATTTCTCAAAAAACTAATGTAAATTTTAAAAGTACTAATAATATTGCGCACTATTATGCGCTTTTTTATTTGGCGTTGACTTGGTGTGCAATTAATTTGTCTACGAGATTTAATTCTATTTTTAAAACACGTTTTTTATGAATTTTTTTAAAACTTTAAGTATTTGAAATGGATTAAAAATCATGTCTATAGCCCGAGTTCCCATCCCCTGTTATTTTATATAAGAATATTCGAGAAAGTTTAGGGGAGATCACTCCCGGTTTATTTTTTACTGTGATTGTGTCTCTGCTGGCTGCTGATAAAATACATTCAAGTAAAATTTAAGATTTTTAACTCTAAAATTCCTTTGTCGTCCCCCCCCCCCCCCGGGGGATGTCTTGTAAGTGTGTGAAGACCGTGGCAGACGGCCAACCGCTGCATGCAGCCAGCAGACGATATTAAACAACGATTCCGATTGGGTTCCAGCTTCAGTGAAAGCTACAGTAAGAAAATTGCTTGCCCGGGGTGGGGGGAGGGAGGGGGGGGAACAACGGTCATAAACTGTGGCGCTATGATTTTTGCAGACAGGGAATAAGGTGGCAGGTTGTTTTTTCTTCTTCAACATCAATAGAGTTGTCGGTCGTGATATCGTGCAGTTGTCGGTCTTGAAATCATTGAGTTGTCGGCCTTTAACTCCAGTCAGTATCGGTTGTCTACCTTGTGTCTGTCTTTCTATCGCGGTTTCTGGTTCAAGCACACAACCAACAATACAGTTTTTGCATACAGTTATCTCCCCGCACATCTTTATTAACTTTAACGATTTTGTTATAATCAATAATCAGTAATCGATTTTATGAATTTTAATTGATGTTTGATTCTTGTGAGCTTTATTACTGATCCATAAACTAATTTACACTTAATTAGATGTAAAATGGAACTAAATTAAAAGCAAAAAATAATTATTTCTAGACTAAAGTTTGAATATTATATAGCTCATTTCAACGTGTTTTTTTTAATAGATTGTGTTTGTATGTAGTTAGAGTATCTGAAATAGTTTGAATAGATTGTTCAGATATTCAAGAAACTGAAGTATCTGAAATAGTTTGAATAGATGGTGCACATATTTGATAAACTGAAGTATCTGAAATAGTTTGAATAGATGGTGCAGATATTTGATAAACTAAAGTATCTGAAATAGTTTGAATAAATTGTGCAGATATTTGATAAACTAAAGTATCTGAAATAGTTTGAATAAATTGTGCAGATATTTGATAAACTGAAGTATCTGAAATAGTTTGAATAGATTGTGCAGATATTTGATAAACTGAAGTATCTGGTATGTTATGAGCAGACTTAACCTTTGGTATCGCGTTACTTCCCGCCAATCGGTATCGATTACTTAAACTTAATCGTCTGCACAGCTTGAGTTAATGGTTGGGGCAGCAAGGAGAATATGTGTGGAAATCAATTGGGTTTTTTATACCAATGTATGGCTTTGATTGGGTTGGGGAAGGGGGGGGGGGGGGGTCAAATCATTGAAGTCTTGGATTTAATTGGCCTCTTTAGTTAGCCTCGTTCTGATACTGGATGATCTCTCTAATGGGTGGCCTTAATCTGCAGGGTGGCCTTACTCTAATACTGAATGGCCTTACTCTAATACTGAATGGCCGTCATCTGAAACTGGATGGCCTTCATCTGAAGCTAAATGGCCTTACTCTGATACCGAATGGCCACTCAATGATACCGGATGGCCTCCATCTGATGCTGGATGGCCCCTCTTTGATGCGGGATGGCCTCGCTATGAAGATGGCAGCCAATCAGCATAAAGCTAACTTGCGCCTGTGCCAGCCAGCAGCCAATGAGAGCGCACGTTACGATAATGAAACGCCTGCAAGCTACATCCAGCCGAGTTTCTGTTTTATTGCTCCCTCCCTCCCCACCCACCCCTCCCCAGCCGCTCTTTTCCCACCCCTCCCTCACTAAGAAACAACTTCGGATATTCGCTGTTTCATCCTCCGTACTCTAGGTGTCTCTTTCTGCGATAATTCTTCGGAATTTCGCTTTATACATACGTTTGGATAAAAAAAGTCCTTGCTGCGGTCGCGGAGTCATAATTCTTCACTTTCCTTTTGATTTTCTGTCCTACCCACAAGTTACTTTAGATTTTCTGTCCTACCCACAAGTTACTTTAGATTTTCTGTCCTACCCACAAGTTACTTTAGATTTTCTGTCCTTTCCCTACCCACAAGTTACTTTAGATTTTCTGTCCTACCCACAAGTTACTTTAGATTTTCTGTCCTACCCACAAGTTACTTTAGATTTTCTGTCCTTTCCACCCACAAGTTACTTTAGATTTTCTGTCCTTTCCCTACCCACAAATTACTTTAGATTTTCTGTCCTTTCCCTACCCACAAGTTACTTTAGATTTTCTGTCCTACCCACAAGTTACTTTAGATTTTCTGTACTACCCACAAGTTACTTTAGATTTTCAGTCCTTTCCCTAACAACAAGTTACTTTAGATTTTCTGTTCTTTCCCTACCCACAAGTTACTTTAGATTTTCTGTCCTTTCCCTACCCACAAGTTACTTTAGATTTTCTGTCCTACCCACAAGTTACTTTAGATTTTATGTCCTACCCACAAGTTACTTTAGATTTTCTGTCCTTTCCCTACCCACAAGTTACTTTAGATTTTCTGTCCTACCCACAAGTTACTTTAGATTTTCTGTCCTACCCACAAGTTACTTTAGATTTTCTGTCCTTTCCACCCACAAGTTACTTTAGATTTTCTGTCCTTTCCCTACCCACAAATTACTTTAGATTTTCTGTCCTTTCCCTACCCACAAGTTACTTTAGATTTTTTGTCCTACCCACAAGTTACTTTAGATTTTCTGTCCTACCCACAAGTTACTTTAGATTTTCTGTCCTTTCCCTACCCACAAGCTACTTTAGATTTTCTGTCCTTTCCCTACCCACAAATTACTTTAGATTTTCTGTCCTTTCCCTACCCACAAGTTACTTTAGATTTTTTGTCCTACCCACAAGTTACTTTAGATTTTCTGTCCTACCCACAAGTTACTTTAGATTTTCTGTCCTTTCCCTACCCACAAGTTACTTTAGATTTTCTGTCCTTTCCCTACCCACAAGCTACTTTAGATTTTCTGTCCTTTCCCTACCCACAAGCTACTTTAGATTTTCTGTCCTTTCCCTACCCACAAGTTACTTTAGATTTTCTGTCCTTTCCCTACCCACAAGTTACTTTTGAACATAGAGTTTTATTTCTCTTCCCCATAAACACACTTGTATCACCTCCCCCCCCCCCCACCTGACACAATTTCGAATGAAAGGTAGCACTGAGCAGGGGTGAGGTGGTGGGGGGGGGGGGGGGACACGCCGGTCACTAAAAATCAGGAACCAGCCTAAACAATACTTCCATATGACGTCGGATTCTGATTTTCGTCAACGAATTAATTATAAAACCAATTAATTTTATTGCGAACATCGATACAAATTTAATCTTTTTTTCCGATTCAGTTAGAAGCTGTTCACTTAGCTGGTCAACGTATCGGCTCGATTATAATTAAAAATGATTACATTTCAGTAATTATACAACAGATATTTAGAAACGTGTAGAGAACTTTATCTGAAGGCTGCGATAATATATCTGGGCACTTGTTCTAAAACAAATGTATCACGTATTTTTGTTCTAAAACTAATTCGCCACGCATTTTGTTGTAAAACAATGATATCAAGCTTGTTTTTAAACAAATGTACCGATTTTGTTCTGAAACAAATGTACGACTCAACCTAACTTGAGGTGATACTTGAAATTAGTCCATCTTTAACCCCCTCTCATTCACAGTTTTATTTAATTAGGTAGGACCAAGAACTAAACCAAATTGACATTTAAATGTAGTTATTTTTACATTATTTTAATAAACAATTTTTTTGTTCAATAATTTTAAGAACATATAGATCTATGCCTACCCTCTGGCCAAAGGTTGTTTTTATTTTTAAATTATTATTTTTTAATATTAAAAAAAAATTCCTTTAATGTATTTACTGTATCCAACGTAGAGTTGACCAGTACCTTACATGTGTCTATGTTTCCAATGTTGGAACGAAATAAAAAAAAATCCATCTGACTTTTTTAGTTACACAAGTAGCCTGTTTTCAAATCTACCGTTATTTAACCTGGTAAATAAAGCAATGTTAATTTTGGTTAAGTTAACCGCTAGCCGAAACTGTACTTGTTTTTTTTTTCTTTTTTAATTCCGCTAAAGCTAAAACGGTGCTTAATGGTACGAACCCCCCGGCTGTTGTGTTTTTATGTATTCAGCAAAAGTCAAAAGCCGTCGACCGGCTCGACTTGTGTGGGGATAGGCCCCGCGCGGGGCCCCGGCCCAAAGCCATCAGTCAAAGGCAGCCCTTCGATACGCGGCGAAGAAGGGAGCTAACTCGATACACGGGTTTACATAGCCACCAAGCGAGAGTTATCACTCGCGGTCTGTCATGGAGTAGTTCTTCGCCGAGTTCGACAAATAGACGCGCGGCCGTCCAGGACGTCAGACGACAACATTTCAATGTGCCGACAACTTGTGCTAAACTTCACTCGTTTCACTCGCCCTCTTAGAATTGGCTGATTTTTATAATTAACGGAATTTATTTAAATTTTGAAAGAGATTAGCTCAAGTGTTTTGAAAAGTTTACAAATTATATTTAAAATTCTTAAAAGCGAAAACGAAATTAAAATCGGAGTATTTAGGTGTTTGTGGATTCGTCATCAGTGAGTGTTGTGTTTAAAAAGTGAAGTGTTTTTTTTTTTAAATATATTTTAAATTTCAAGTAGGCCGAAGTAGGCAAAACAAAATATTTGAATTCAAATAATTCTTTTAAATTTCGGATGATTCCTATTGAACCAACCACTAAACGTTCTTTGAAACAGCCGAAATGTTTAACACCTACACAAATAGGTAGTGTCTAGGGTTGTTGTTTTACAATTGTATCCCAGTCGTCACAAGCCGACAACTGGAAGGCTGAATATTTCTCCAGGATATTTGTGCTTCTTGCACGTTCGCGCGGTCCTAATGCGACCATGAAGAAAAATGGCCCATAGAAAAACTCGAGCTAGCGGAGATAGGTGGATAGTTTTCATTCTCGGGATCTACTGGATTTTACTCTTAAAATGTGGATGTTTCGCTTCCTGGATGTAAGTTCATGATCAATTTTATTTTACCGTTTGTATCTTCACATACACAATTTATTATAAATGCCTATTTATTATAATATAGATATATAAAATACACTTTTATAATTAATTTATAATAATGTAATATATATATATAACATGTGTAATATAAAACTATTATTATCACTACAAAAATTATTATC
>NW_026733317.1:167500-173688 GCF_028476545.2 Physella acuta
ATGTGGTATTTTAAACGTGAATCAATTAATGGAATTTTAAAACTGGTTTAGTAAAACATGTTCTATGGTGTGTTTTTTTAGTTTGATTGTGTTATATAATGTTTTATATATCTGTGGTAATTCATAGCTAGATTTTATAGTCAGTTATACATAGAAGTTTTTTTTTATATATAATCTGAATGTTAAAGTAGCTTATAGAGAGGTGGTATTTTAAAGTGTGATTGTTATAGAACGTTATACATTGGAGTTATTTAATAGTTGGATTGTTATAACATATTATACATTGGTGGTATTCTAAAGCTGGATGTTAAAGTAGATTATACATAGGTGGTATTTCTTACCAAAGATACACATTGTTACACACTGATGTGTGAATGTGAATACACAAATTTTGACGTCACCAACAGGGTTTCTTCCAGGCATCTCTTCGGGGGGGGGGGGGGGGCAAAGCCCCCCCCCCTCGAAATTTTTTTACCGCCCCCCCCCCCCCCGAACGAAATAAATTTATATAATTTATATAGAAAATATATACTTTTAACAGTGTCCGCCCCCCCCCCCGAAGAAAGTTTACCGCCCCCCCCCCCCCGAAAATTTCAAGTGCCCCCCCCCCCCCCCGGAGAAAAAAGTCTGGAAGAAACACTGGTCACCAACCATAAATTTCAGAAAGTCAAAACACAAATATAGAAACTCTTGAATTATATTTAACCAAAACAACAAAAGTCTTTAAAAGTCAACGGTTATCGTGGCGGGTGTTATCTGAAACAACAACATTAAAACAAGATTAACTCGGCCGGTTGAAAGGGGCTCTTTGAGATAAGCTCTTGAAGATTATCGTCTAGTGCTGGCCACTGGCTCTTGAGAAGGGGAGACTAAAGCCATCGTTTCCGTTCATTGTCTGACATCAAACACAGCTACAGCAGTGTACATCACAGCTACAGCCGTGTTCAGCACAGCTACATCCATGGATCGTGTGCATCACAGCTACAGCCGTGTACATCACAGCTACAGCCGTGTACACCACAGCTACAGCCGTGTACACCACAGCTACAGCCGTGTGCATCACAGCTACAGCCGTGTACATCACAGCTACATCCGTGTACTTCACAGCTACAGCCGTGTACATCACAGCTACAGCCGTGTACATCACAGCGCTACATCCGTGTACATCACAGCTACATCCATGGATCGTGTACATCACAGCTACAGCCGTGTACATCACAGCTACAGCCGTGTACATCACGGCTACAGTCGTGTACATAACAGCAGAGGCGTAGCGAGGGGGGGGGGGGGGGGGTGACGGGGGTGCGGACCGCACTGGGTGACACCATTTAGGGGGGTGTCACCAAGGAAAAAAATAGCAAAATATATAGAGAAAAATGATAATTCTACTTAATTAAGTGATTAATTCGAGTGTTAAATAGTGTTTTAAGAGGTGCAAATCGAAAGTTTGAGAGGGGGTGCTAATCAAAAGTTTGAGGGGGGGGGGTGGAATTCGAAAGTTTGAGGGGGGGGGGGGCAAATCGAAAATTGACAGTTTGTCACCCGACCTCGCTACGCCACTGCATAACAGCTATAGCCGTGAGTCTCTTAAGTACAACTGCTTCTATTGTTTTCAAATGGTCCTAAAACGAATTATCCATGCACAGCTGCGTTTAAACACCTGAAGAAAGTATGTAACACCATTGTTACATAGAAGAAAGTATGGAACACCATTGTTACATAGAAGAAAGTATGGAATATCATTGTTACTTTGAAGAAAGTATGGAATATCATTGTTGCACAAAAGAAAGTATGAAATACCATTGTTACATTGAAGAAACTATGAAACACCATTGTTACATAGAAGAAAGTATGGAACATCATTATTACATAGAAGCATATACTACATATTAGAATGTATGGAATACCGTTGTTACATTTCTGTAAGCGGTATAGTTAAAAGCTGTATTTTGGTTAAACAATAACTTGATATTCTTGGGTTTTTTCCGCACTAGTGATATACAGTTCATAGTAACATAGAACGTATTTGATCATGCACATATTATATAGTCAGGGGCGTAGCGAGGGGGGGGGGGGCGGGGGGTGCGGACCGCACCGGGTGACACCATTTAGGGGGGTGACACCAAGGCAAAAAATAGCAAAATATATAGAGAAAAACTCGAGGGGGGGTGCAAATCGAAAGTTTGAGGGGGGCGGGGGGGGTGCAAATCGAAAACTTGAGGGGGGGGTGCAAATCGAAAGTTTGAGGAGGGGTGCAAATCGAAAATTTGAAAGTTTGTCCCTGGGAAGGGTCTCTATGCCTCTGGGGGGGGGGGGGGGTGACACCATTAAGTGCCGCACTGGGTGACACCCGACCTCGCTACGCCACTGTATATAGTACCTAATTTATCGTTTGTTTTGAGGGTGTGTGTGTATATATATATATATATATATATATATATATATATATATATATATATATATATATATATATATATATATATATATATATATATATATATATATATATATATATATATATATAGGCCTTTATATACATATATGTATATATGTATATATGTATGTATGTATTTATGTATATATGAGGGCTGGTGGTCAATGAAAAGTTATGTATTATATTATGGGGTAGGTAAAATAAATGTAACTTTCTGTTTTGTAAATCCTCGACATTCTCAAAGAGTTTGTTACGTTTCTCAAGATATTGAGAGTTTGTGATTGTTTTTCTCAAAATGTTTAGAATGTATTTGAGAATTATACCCCCCACTCTATGGCGAGAGTAAAAATTGTTTAAGTAAATGGTTTATCTCACTAGTTTACCTCTATAGTTTACCTCATAAGTTTACCTCACTAGTTTACCTCATTGGTTTACCTCATTAGTTTCCTCACTCGTTTACCTGACTAGTTTATCTGACTAGTTTACCTGACTAGTTTACCTCATTAGTTTACCTCACTAGTTTACCTCATTAGTTTACTTCATTAATTTACCTCACTAATTTACCTCATTAGTTTACCTAATTAGTTTACCTCACTAGTTTATTTCATTTCTTTAGTTGGCCGCCGTTATGCTAATAGTATCATGTAGTATCATGTAGCATCATGTAGTATCATGTAGTATCATGTAGTATCATGTTGTAGCATGTTGTAGCAAGTTGTATCATGTAGTTGCTATTCTTGTTAATCATGTGTCGTTTTGATTATTCTTTACAAAACAACAAATAGGATAATCCAGTGGCGTAGCCAGGAATTGGTCATGGGAGGGGTTCAAATATTTTTCCATATGTATAAAATCTCATATATATATATATATATATATATATATATATATATATATATATATATATATATATATATATATATATATATATATATATATATATATATATATATATATATATAGGGGTGTGAGTCCATGGGAGGGGTTATAACCCCCCCCTTGCCTACGCCACTGGGATAATCCCGTTTCTGAATACAAACTTCAGGGGATATTTTACTGTTATAAGCTTATAACTGTAAGAAAGTAGCCCCTCTACGAACTAGTAAAATTATACAGCTACTAGTTTTCGCTGTTTCATCTACCTGAGACTTATTAGTACCGCCGGCGTTGCTAACTCCCCCCCCCCCCCCCACCCAAAAAAACCAACCACTAAAGGTGGCTCCCAAACCACTTCCACCACAGAAACCTTATGTTATAGCTTTATTTGTTAGATGTATGTGATGTGTATACGATCCCACTCCGGATACCTCATGTTATAGCCTTATTTATAAGATGTATGCGATCTGTAAATGATCTCATACCTTTAGCGACCCCCACAGCTACTGTAAAGGTATCATGGTACGAGGGGGGGGGGGGCATAGTTTAATGGGCCTAGTTTTTTTTTTCGTGTGATTGAACCAGCTAGTGATTTATAAACATTCGATACGCCGTCACGGTCTGTTGGTCCAGGTATTCTACGCACACGGCGTGCTGATTGTGCGGTGCATGTAACTTAGCAGGACAAGAATTGACACCAGACATTGACAAATGTCTTCAACACAGACTACTAATAGAAGATCTAAATATCCACTGCGTTAATACTAATGTTTTATATATATATATATATATATATATATATATATATATATATATATATATATATATATATATATATATATATATATATATATATATATATATATATATATATATATGGCGGCTCACTGTGACGGCCCCTTGGGTGTTGGGCTCAAAATGGAAAAGACGATGATGATATATTAAAGGCACTTAGACGTTTTAATTATTATCAATGGAGTAAAAACTGAATGCCTAATACCAGTAGCATTGCAAGGTAGGGGGTTACGATCCGTACAAGGTGACACCATTTGGTGGTGACACAATTTGCTGGTGACACCAAATTGAACATTCGTAAAATTTACTATTAATACAATGTTTTATCCAGTAAAAAAATTAAATGGGGGGGGGGGGAGAGAAGAGGAGTGGTACTAACCCGGAAGTACAAAGTTGTTAAAGAGGGAAGGGGTGACACCCTCATTCACTGTTATCGGTGACACCCCCTCCCCTACTGACGCCATTGTGTCATTCTAAAACATGTAACATTTTTTGATAGATTTTTTACTTTCTCGTATATACGAAGTATGGAGAGAGTCTTGTAATCGTGCAAAAAAAAAAATCGAGATTTTTACAAATCTCGATGTTTTACACCTCACTGATACGGAAAAACATATTTTGCAATCTTGTCCGTATGTCTGTGTGTCTGTCTGTGTGTCTGTCTGTCTGTGTGTCTGTCTGTGTGTAAACTCGATAACTTGAGTACCGTTATAGCTAGGTTGATGAAATTTCATATATAAGTATTTTATCAAAATCGTAGATCCATATCAACTTTAGAGCGATTTCCGATAACCGGAAGTGGTACTTTTTCTACTTTGAATTTTCAAAAGCCTATAACTTGAATACTATTTCAGATAGATATATGAAATTTCACATGTAAGTTAAAGATCTAATTCTCTACCTTCTGTCAAATTTTGAGTAATTACCGTTGACCGGAAGTACTAATTTACGCTATTTCCGATTTCTCAAAACGCATGTAAATTTATAAAGTACTAATAATATTGCGCACTATTATGCACATTTTGTTTTGCCGTTCGCTTGGTGCGCAATTCTTTTTTTCTATGAGATTCTATCTATTTTAAAAAGTTTAAGTAATTAAAAATCATGTCTATATTCCAAGTTATATAAGAATATTCGAGAAAGTTTAGGGGAGATCACTCCAGGTTTATTGTATTTCATTTTGTATTTGAACTGCTCCGTGCATCTGTCTTAGTTTAGGGTTAGTTTGTCTTATGATGCAATCATTACTGTAAACTGGGTCACGTATTAGTTAAAGCTAGATTATATCAAATGGTTTTATTTTATAACAGTTTTAGTTCTAAGCTCTTAGGAACATATTTAGCTCAGATCTCTCACTCACTCAACCAATGCATTATTGATCGAATTTACCATTGGTTGAAAACTTTTCTTTCAAGTCTTGTTTAGATACAGTTTTTAATACAAATTTAGCTTTAAGTCATGGCAAGCTTCGTATTGTAAAGGCAAGTTTAGTCTTTATCGATAAGAAATGAAAAGTCTAAAATGTAATAATTTTCATTGCCCCCCCCCCTTACAACCTTACACCCTCACATTCCTCTGTCTAAACCCCACCCCCCACCCCCGCCACCTAGTCAACACGGCATAAAATCATCACCTCACACAATCATTATCTCACACAATCATCACTTCACACAATCATCACCTCGAACAATCATTATCTCACACAATCATCACCTCACACAATCATCACCTCACACAATCATCACCTCACACAATCATCACCTCACACAATCATCAGCTCACACAATTATCGCCTCGCACAATCATCACCTCACACAGTTTGTGTGTGTTCGCGTGTGGCTGTGTGTGAGGGGGGGGGGGGGTGTACAGTGTTAGCAGTAAATGTTTGATGTTTGTAAATAACAGCCTACTGTAATGGAGACGCAATTCAATAGACGCGACGGCTGTGAAACTAAACCCCCAGATCAACGTATTTATGTCAGGTTTTATTGTCCCCATACACCACATAACTACATTCAGCATAGATCAACTCCCACATACAAAGTACAGTTAGCCTTTTGCTAAGTATATGCATATTTATGTT
>NW_026733318.1:0-17500 GCF_028476545.2 Physella acuta
GGTGAGTGGGAGGTAGAGAAGGTGGGAGTGGAAGGTAGAGAAGGTGGGAAGTAGTGAAGGTGGGAGGTAGAGAAGGGGGGAGGTAGAGAAGGTGGGAGGTAGAGAAGGTGGGAGGTAGAGAAGGTGGGAGGGGGAGGTAGAGAAGGTGGGAGTGGGAGGTAGTGAAGGTGGGAGGTAGAGAAGGTGGGAGGTAGAGAAGGTGGGAGGTAGAGAAGGTGGAAGATAGAGAAGGGGGGGAGGTAGAGAAGGTGGGAGGTAGAGAAGGTGGGAGGTAGAGAAGGTGGGAGGTAGAGCAGGGGGGAGGTAGAGAAGGTGGGAGGTAGAGAAGGGGGGAGGTAGAGAAGGTGGGAGGTAGAGAAGGTGGGAGGTAGAGAAGGTGGGAGGTAGAGAAGGTGGGAGGGTAGAGAAGGTGGGGTAGGGTAGAGAAGGTGGGAGTGGGAGGTAGAAAGGTGGGAGGTAGTGAAGGTGGGAGGTAGAGAAGGGGGGAGGTAGAGAAGGTGGGAGGTAGTGAAGGTGGGAGGTAGAGAAGGTGGGAGTGGGAGGTAGAGAAGGTGGGGATGGGAGGTAGAGAAGGTGGGAGTGGGAGGTAGAGAAGGTGGGAGGTAGTGAAGGTGGGAGGTAGAGAAGGGGGGGGGTAGAGAAGGTGGGAGGTAGAGAAGGTGGGAGTGGGAGGTAGAGAAGGTGGGAGGTAGAGAAGGTGGGAGGTAGTGAAGGTGGGAGGTAGAGAAGGTGGGAAGTAGTGAAGGTAGGGAGGTAGAGAAGGGGGGGTAGAGAAGGTGGGAGGTAGAGAAGGTGGGAGTGGGAGGTAGAGAAGGTGGGAGGTAGAGAAGGTGGGAGGTAGTGAAGGGTGGGAGGTAGAGAAGGTGGGAGGTAGTGAAGGTGGGAGGTAGAGAAGGTGGGAGGTAGTGAAGGTGGGAGGTAGTGAAGGTGGGAGGTAGTGAAGGTGGGAGGGAGTAGAGAAGGGGGGTAGAAGGTGGGAGGTAGAGAAGGTGGCGAGTAGAGGAGGTAGAGAAGGTGGGAGGTAGTGAAGGTGGGAGGTAGAGAAGGTGGGAGGTAGAGAAGGTGGGAGGTAGAGAGAGGAGAGGGGGGAGGTAGAGAAGGTGGGAGGTTGAGAAGGTGGAGGTAGAGAAGGTGAAGTGGGAGGTAAAGAGGGTGGGAGGTAGAAAAGTTCGGAGGTAGAGAAGGTGGGAGGTAAAGAAGGTGGGAGGTAGAGAGGTGGGAGTGGGAGGTAGAGAAGGAGGTGGAGAGGGGTAGAGAAGGTGGGAGGTAGAGAAGGGGGGAGGTAGAGAAGGTGGGAGGTAGAGAAGGTGGGAGGTAGAGAAGGATGGGGAGTAGAGAAGGTGGGAGGTTAGAGGTAGAGAAGGTGGGAGGTAGAGAAGGTGGGAGTGAGGAGGTAGAGAAGTTGGGAGTGGGAGGTAAAGAGGGTGGGAGGTAGAAAAGGTCGGAGGTAGAGAAGGTGGGAGGTAAAGAAGGTGGGAGGTAGAGACGGTGGGAGTCGGGAGGTAGAGAAGGTGGGAGGGGTAGAGAAGTTGGGAGGTAGAGAAGGGGGGAGGTAGAGAAGGTGGGAGTGGGAGGTAGAGAAGGTGGGAGGTAGAGAGAGGTGGGAGGTAGTGAAGGTGGGAGGTAGAGAAGGTGGGAGTAGAGAAGGTGGGCAGTTATGGCGAGAATCAATACCACCACGTGGGGGATGAACCAGACAAAATGGCGCCCACACAGAGCGCCATTAAGGTGCCGAGTTCATATTACTATCTAACGATTATCGATAACAAGCTTCTACTGTCATTACCGTTCCTTTTCCTCCCAAGAGTTGGATTCCCCCAACCCCTTCACCATATAAGGTGAGCACTTTGTGAAGAGTTGGATTTCCTCCCCTCCATGTCAGGTGACAACATTGTGCATTGTGAAGAATTGGATTACCTCCCCCTGCGTGTGGGGTGACAACTATGTTAAGAGTTGGATCCCCCCCCCCCCCCCCTTTCCATGTGAGATGAGACATTTTATGAAGAATTGGATTTCCTCCCCTGCATGTGGTCACCGCAGTTAAGGGCGACAACTTTATGAAATCTTTTGCTCCCCGGATCTCAGTCTAATTCTGCCCTTACCTTTCTCCACTCAGCTGTCCCTTAACGAATGCATAATGAATGAGTGCAATTAGTGTTTTGTTTATCTTTAAATATTGATACGTCCGTTGTTAAGACCAATGATTAATGGCACCGGCTTATTCTAATCAACAAATCATGCTTGATTACAGCCAGAAGCAAATCTTGTACGACTGGAACTTTACGTGCAGCTTTTCAAACAGAAACGTCCAGAAAGTAGGCTAAAAAATTAGACGACGAAATAAAATAAGAACAATAAAATCCACAATGGGCCCAAACAATTTCCTTCATTTGATACTCCGTCTGTAACAAGGCAGTAATTTATTGCCAGCCAAGCGGAACAAGAAATCGAACTGTAATTTTCAGATTGATTTTTTTTAAATATTGGAGCCTAAAACTCGTCATTGTTTGCATATTTTTCTAGAGTCAACGCTAAAAATCGAATGCTGTAGTTTAAATATGGTCGTTAAAAAACGCCAACACTTATAAGATGCACTCTAGAGCTCATCTGTATTTAACTACTTTTAACAATGCAAACATTAATTAATTTTAATGCATTCTCCGTAATGGACAATTAAAAAAAATATTTGTGTTTCCACAAGCAACGAATTTAAATTGTGACATATACCCTTGCTACACTAAGCGACGAAGTGACCAAGGCATTTACTAAACCTTGTAGAGCACTAAGCGCCGAAATTACTGTTACAATTAGTCTTGTTGCAATAAGCGCCGAAATGACCAAAGCATTTACTTTAACCTTGTTGCACTAAGCGACGAAATGACCAAGGCGACTGAGCACGCAATAAAATGTAGCGAGTATTTTATCTGGTTCATTCAAAAATGTATGTCTAGGTATCCATGTGAATTCCTCATCTTCTGATGTAATTGTGTCAAATTATTGGGTTGCATTGCTTATCTTCTGTAGTAATTTTGATTAAATACTTGTAAAACACTTTTGGTCACAGCATGTATTTTTCATCCCATGTGTCGCAGATTGACCATACGAGACTAGGTTTGTCGCTCACCATGTTTATTCCACAACTGTAACAACTTTATATATATATATATATATATATATATATATATATATATATATATATATATATATATATATATATATATATATATATATATATTCGTAGGGGAGGGGATAAACCCTTAGGTACCTTATTTCGTGAAACCCGACCTAGTGACGCCAATGTTTCAAAATGAGATGAACCCATCATGTTGTTTCAACCACACAGGCTGTGTTACCTCCCCTTCTAACAAAAAAAATGTTGTTTTAAGACCACCCCAGCCCGAATTAAGTCCCCTTCTCACACTAGCTGCACTCAGTTCCACATCATTAAAACCTTTTTAACGCGACCTTCCAAGTATTGATTTTATTGACCAACTTGTCCACTGATACCTGTTTTCGGAAATTAGTCAAACCTTTTTTTAATGCGAGGAACTAATTAGCTATGTCGTCAGGAATTTAGCTGCATTAGCGGCTATTTTATGTCTTTCTAAAAAAAAGGCTCTTTGATAAAGGAGATGAGAGCTTAAGATTTTTAGGCACGCATCGTTTCAAACGTACCTCGTCCAGTTGAGGCTTAGTTCCTGGCCAGAATTAGTTCATGGTGAGAACTAGTGGTGGGGCTAGTTGAACTAACCCATCGCCATTAGATGTTGGGTTAGTTTTACTCGTTTAAGACATGCTGTTGTAAATTCATGCTGTTGTATTGTTATATGATGTAATCATGATGTTGTTTTGTTGTATGTTGTAAAGTCTTGCTACTCTGTAGTAAATATAGTACAACTAGCAGTCTAGGCTAATCACAACTTTGAATTCAACCCAAAGGTAAATTTTCCCCCATCGGTACACGCTGAGCTTTCTTTATGAAATATACATCTTTAATATTGATACGAGGCTGGCCAAGTCAAAGTGTACATCATTACTAGTGATGCAAGTCTGGCCCTAGTCTAAATATACATCTTTACTATTGATACGAGGCTGGCCAAGTCTAAATGGACATCTTTAATATTGATACGAGGCTGGCCAAGTCAAAGTGTAGATCTTTAATATTGATACGAGGCTGGCCAAGTCAAAGTGTCGGTATGAATGTGGCCGTGGCAAGACTTCTATTATTGATGTCATTATTTTTATTTGATTGTGTTATGTAAATATTGTACAATTTTGTTTTAGCAGCTTGTAAATGTTTTATTACATGCAAATATTGGTTTACTTTCTAGTAAATATTGATCTTTCTAACTTTGTTTAATGGCCAATGTATTTTTACTCTCTCGTATACAGAGTATAGAGGAAGTATTGTAATCGTGCTCAAAAATCACATGAAATTTTGACAGTTTTCATCGTTTTACACCTCAGTACTTCATCATATACGGAATATAGGGGACTTACTTTCTTCTTCGTTCTTAATTTTTTGTGTTAGAAGGGATCACCCCCCAACACAATTAAGGATACGTGTCAACTGGTTATGCGCCATTGAGGCCATTGACTCCGATTTCAGCCTGCTTTTCTTTTTGGATTTGCTTCCATAACCTTCGTCCAACCAAGAACAGACTACAAGGCAGCAGTTGTTTAATTTTGGAGTTGTCTCTCCTAGAAGAGTGGTTGTCCCCAGCTAACGAGCCTCATCTGCCTGAGGGTTCGAACTCGAGACTTTTCGGTTTAGCAACCATGAGCTTTACCCACTCGACAACGCGGGCAAAAATTATAACTGCAGATTTATCAAAATTTCGGCGTTTAATGCGTAATCGAGTCGGAAAAACTGGGCTTTGCAATTCTGTCCGTATGTCTGTGTGTGTGGATGTATGTCTGTGGAAACGATAACTTGAGTACCGTTACAGCTAGGTTGATGAAATTTCATATATAAGTATTATATCAAATATGTAGTTCTGTTTTAACTTTTCAACTATTTCGATAACCGAAGTGGGACTTATTCTGCTTTTAGTTTTTCAAAAGCCTATAACTTGAGTACTGTTTTAGATAAATAAACGAAATTTCACATAATAGTAAATGATCTAATTTTCTGCCTTCGGTCAAATTTTAAGTAATTTCCGTTGACCGGAAGTAATAATTTACGCTATTTTCGATTTCTGAAAAAAAACTAAAGTGAATTAATAAAGTACTAATAATATTCCGCACTATTATACGCATATTGTTTGCTATTTACCTGGGGCGCAATTCTTTTTTTTTCTACGAGATTCTATTCTATTTTAAAAAGTTTAAGAAATTAAACATGGATTAAAAATCATGTCCACATCACGCGTGCCATCCCCCGTAGTGTTATATAAGAATATCCAAGAAAGTTTAGGGGAGATCACTCCCGGTTTGTTTTAAATGGTGATTTAAAGTACCGGGACAATGTGTGTACGCACCAAGTGCAGGGAAAATGTCACTTCTCTAATTGACACTTCCAGTGGTTAATGAAGCGAGAAGTGAGACAAACCTGAGCCCATGGACTCAATCCCGGCCTGTACTTTAAACCAGCCCAGTTACATGTCCTTGGACTAAGTACCAATTCTCTGGCATCAACCGTTAAGTATCTGTAACACTAGAGCGCATCAGGTGAAGTCAAAAGAGTAATGTTTCATTAGTTTATCCAACCGGAACGGAAAGTTGACCCTCGGGACAATACGCCGGGTGAGTTGCTGCGACAGAAAAGCCTGGAATATTTGGGTCGTTAGTGGACGGGGCCAATCATCCATGGCGCCTGGAATATAATGGCATCACATCGAATATTTAAACTCTGTCGCAATAGGGTTAAAATAGAGATGAGTCGCACTGGGTGGATGGTGAAAACTTGCATTGTAAAATAAATGATGGGGGACTTTATCATCATAGGATGTGAGCAGTTTTTGTTTGACGGGAAACAATGTATGGGCTGTGAGAAATTTGAGGACACTTTGTCACAATGGGGATCATAATTGTTCTAGCATTACATTATGTTCGGATCAATACACTAGTCAATAATAATGTATATTCTCTGAAACTTACCTCGCCCACGGGATGAGAGGATATATATATATATATATATATATATATATATATATATATATATATATATATATATATATATATATATATATATATATATATATATGTATATATATATATATATATATATATATATAATATATATATATATATATATATATATATATATATATATATATATATATATATATATATATATATATATATATATATATATGTATGTATATATATATATATGTATGTATATATATATATATATTGTATACATGTTTCTGCAATTTTAATTCTTCCAAGAGAAATGGGAAGGAGGTGAGCTCATCCCACCCTTCTGTACCAACGTATGGGCGCCCATGGTTACGACAACATAGCATATAAATTAAACATTTCCCCCAGAAATGTCCTCAGCTCAGCGGCAAGAATAAACATCGCTGTTTGCCCAATCGAGGCCGGGTAATTGTGCTAGTACATTTCAATTTCCCAGTCCAATCACTTGAGACGCCGTGATACGGATGACATTACATCTGAGCCATACTTGACCGATGATGTCATGTATGAGCCACACTTGACTGATTATGAGCCACGTGTGGTCGATGTAAACGGGAGTCACGTGGCGCCGCGTTGCATGCTGGGTAGAGCTTACGTCACGGATCAGTGAGTGATCAGATCCAGATAACCAGCAATCGATCACCCACCTAAGGCTAATGGTAAAATAAAAATCAACAGCGAAACGAATTGCGTTGTTTTATTTTTTTAACTTGTCAAATGAATTGGATTTATTACATGTTATGTTGATTAATTTATTTTTTTGCAACTGAAAATGATTGTTTTTAAATTTTTAAACTGATCTTACGCTTTTTTTTTGCACGTTTTATTTTTAAAAAATACGATTTGAAATCAGATCTAAATTATGTATAACTACTTGGTTTATCGTTGTCAGAAATAAAGGTTAGGTTATGAATATGAATGAGCCTCATGTTGCCTTGTGGGCCGTCCACGTCCCGCCGGCCCTCACCTTTAAACCCGCCAGTCCGGCAATTATCCCGATTTTTTAATGTCGCAAGGGCGGGAGATCGAACTTCCTTGAACATTCTATTTTTAAACCGTGTTTCCCGAAATGTCACCGCTAGCGTGTTGCTGTTGGGACCCCACGGGGAGACCCTGGGAGTCTAATCCGGTAGAAATCTGGCTCAGTCTCAATGCCGGGGGTGGGTGGGGTGAAACCTGGCTCAGTCTCACTGCCGAGGGTGGTTTGTTTAAATCTGGCTCTGCCTCACTGCCGGGGGTGGGTGGGGTGAAACCTGGCTCAGCCTCACTGCCGGGGTGGGTGGGGGTTGATGAAATCTGGCTCTACATAATCGCTGGAGACATGGAGTTGTGGTTGTAATCTCGCCAAACGTAAACGCTAGCAGTGTGAGTGTGTGGAGGGGGGGGGGGGGGTAGAGTCATCATCAACAGTCCACTTGGGTAGGGTAAGTGGTAGTTTAAACTTCACCGACATGGCATATTTTACCTTTTTGTACGGAAGGGTGGGGGGGGGGGGGGAAGTACTGTGAACAGCTAGACTTGTCAGGTGTGAAAAAAATTGTTTTTATAAAAATCTGAATTTGTAGCTTTACAACCTATACCCACTGAGCTACCGTTCGGTGACGTCACGAGTGGGTAATCCCGATAAGCCGAGGGAAATTGAATTCCCCGCCGTGAAGAGCGGGCCATTGCCAGAAGCACAAGAACCCACAAGTGATCCGTCATAAATCTACGCCTTTTATGCCACGTGTTTGAAGATCTTTTCAAAAGCCATAATTTTCTTCCACACTAGATGTAAACAGTGGGTGCCGCCATTGTCGGGGCGGGTGCCGGGTGCTAGCCCACCTGAAGTGCCCGCCATTACTACGCTGTTGTCACTACAAATAGTTCCCGGTGAACAAGTTGCTATATGCGCATGCGCTCTTTGTTGGTTCAAGTTTAATTTTAGCGCACTTGCCGTTCAATTGATCGGGGAGATCGAAGCCAACTAAAAGAACCTGAGGTGGTTTATTTGAACTTAGTTTTTTGGACAATTTTTTTTCTAGTCGCATAATTAACAGCTTGTTTGAAGATGTTTTTTTTACATAATTTTACTTTAATGTAATACAACGAAAAAGGGAAAATGTTCAATAAGCCATGTGACTTGTTAAAAAATGTGGCGCCAAACAATGACTGGGGTACTACACGGTGTTTTATGGATACAGAGAGATGACAACTTGTTTGTCACACGTCACACACACGTCTTTTTATGAGCTGATGTGTGTGTATGGGGGGTAGGGGATCTGTGTGAGTTCAGTCACGTGGATGTGTTTATGTATGCCTATCTGTATGTATATGTATGATGATTGATGTATACTCTATTGAAGCGGGAGTGGTATCCCCTATACTTTTTACAACTGCAGAGCAATTACACTTTCAGGGCTATATGAAAGTTGATGGAAAACTACACATTTGATATAGAACTTATTTGTGAAATCTTGACAATATAACTGAAGCGGTATTCAAGTAGCCTACCGTATTACAGACACACTCACCCTATGCAAGCACACGCACACACACAGACGGACATAATTGCAAAGCTAAGTTTTCCCAGCACCGGAAGGTTGTAAAACGTCAAATTTGTTCAAAATCTCGATTTAGATTTTTTCACGATACATTACAATCCTTTATATTCGAGTATAGGATAAAGAAGGGGGGGGGGTGGTAACAGTTACGAAACGCGTCACACTCAGTCTGCCTTTTTTTCTTTTTGTACGATTAATTCTATCTGATACTCAGAATACGTAAAGGCAGATAACCAGTTTTCATTGATTAGCATAAGACGCCCCCACCCCCACCGCCCCCATGTTGATCACCACTGTGATCTCCACTACAACGGGCCACTATCTACACACTGTAGGACAGAGTTTGTTGACACTAAAATACCCACGGAATGAACAAGCTGGAGATTCTTCTAGCAAACAATAACTTTCCACGAGGCTTGAACATGGCGCATTTTTTGGGAGCCCAGAGGGTTGCCAGGGGCGACGAACCGTGGCGCAAAACTAGATCAGATGTTGATAAAGCAGACGAACGCTAGGCGGCGCACTTTAACCAAACCGTCAACACAGCCGCGGCTCCGCGAAGTGGTTTGATGTTGTCATGCTAAACTCGTACAGTTTACAACTGTTTGTTTTTTAATCTATAGAAAACTTCCTAAGCGCAACAACAACGAAAGTTTGTCAATATGCAAACATCCTAGTGTTTAATGAGAAAAAGAGAATACTATTGTAGCATTATTTTTGTGGTGTGTAAAGAATAATCAAACAAAGATACACGGACCAGCTCTGGGCCTACTTTAATCCCACAGAAAAGAATATTTGTTATAGTTTTAAAACTCTAATTACTCTTTATTCTATTATCGGCGCTGTTTGTATTTCTCATTTTAAGCTCAAAGTGTCGTATTTAGCATAGTGTTTTATTATTCAATAGACATTTCAATTTTTTTCTGTTCCGCTTGAAATGTTAAGCGTGACCTGGTTGCCATTGAATGGGACACGTGGTTTACTGGTAAACATCACCATAGCAACGGGCTAAAAATAAAAGAATAAAGCACGTTATAAAAAGTAATGATATGTTCAATCATGTCTGATCAATAATTAGAAAAAAATATTCCCGTTTTCTTCTTTGTTTTAGAGTATTTTTAAGTGATTTATAAAAAAGAATCTGTTGGTACAAGAATAAAATATTAGTATTGTTAGGAACGAGAGGGCGTCTTAGAGATCTGAACTGGGGGAGGGAGGGGGGGGGGGGGGTCTGGGCTTAGGCGATAACGGAGTAGGGGGGGGGGGGTTAAAAAGGCGTTGTGTAGGATTTAATGTGTATTTTTTAATGGATTTCATCTGTATTTTGAATGGATTTAATTTGCATTTTGAATGGATTTAATCTGTATTTTGAATGGATTAATCTGTATTTTGAATGGATTTGATTTGTATTTTGAATGGATTTAATCTGTATTTTGAATGGATTTAATCAGTATTTTGAATGGATTTAATTTGTATTTTGAATGGATTTAATTTGTATTTTGAATGGATTTAATTTGTATTTTGAATGGATTTAATTTGTATTTTGAATGGATTTAATTTGTATTTTGAATGGATTTAATTTGTATTTTAAATGGATTTAATTTGTATTTTGAATGGATTTAATTTGTATTTTGAATGGATTTAATTTGTATTTTGAATGGATTTAATTTGTATTTTGAATGGATTTAATTTGTATTTTAAATGGATTTAATTTGTATTTTGAATGGATTTAATTTGTATTTTGAATGGCAAAAAAGAATTTTAAAACGTAATTAAAACAGTTGTTATTTGAAAGGGGGCGATAGTGATAGTTTTTTGTGATGGATATTTTTACATCAACATCTTATCTTTGTTAATATATTGAGGCACTTTAACATTTTTAAGCTTTCTCATCACATGAGACGTACCTACATTTTCGTATCAATGAAATAGCCGTTTAATAAGTTTTTGGTCAGCTTTAAGATTAGGGTAAAGTTTAACTGAGCAATGGGTTTTCAATTTGTAAGGAGTAAGGTTAGGTTTAAAATTAGGGTAGAGTTAAAGTGTGAAATGTGCTTTCTCATTTTATTTCATACGAATGGGATTTAGTGCTGTCAAAACTTTTGGATTTACCTGACTTGTTAGAGGTTCCCAGATAGATGCGCAACCCTTCTTAGAGACTTAAATGTTAAAGTAAACATTTGGATTTAGTTGACCTAGAGGGTTAAATGATGGTCTAAACTTTTGGATTTACTTGACTTAGAGGGTTAAATGATGGTCTAAACTTTAGGATTTACTTGACTTAGAGGGTTAAATGATGGTCTAAACTTTTGGATTTACTTGACTTAGAGGGTTAAATGATGGTCTAAACTTTAGGATTTACTTGACTTAGCGGATTAAATGATGGTCTAAACTTTAGGATTTACTTGACTTAGAGGGTTAAATGATGGTCTAAACTTTAGGATTTACTTGACTTAGCGGATTAAATGATGGTCTAAACTTTAGGATTTACTTGACTTAGCGGATTAAATGATGGTCTAAACTTTTGGATTTACTTGACTTAGCGGATTAAATGATGGTCTAAACTTTTGGATTTACTTGACTTAAAGGGCTAATTGATGTTCTAAACTTTTGGCTTTACTTTGTGTTGACAAAAGATTGCGTGCAAGATGACAGACAACCGACGCCTTATGCGATAATTAACTAACCGCTGATTAACTGACATAATCCTAACAGCTGATGACACAGAGCATTGTTTTTGTCATTCGTCTCTATCTCCATGGCAACACGTGGTTGTATCGAGTCAGCCATCTTTGTCATGCTACCACGTGACCAGCATCCAGTGACTTGCGTACAACCTGACTACGTCACAGCACTAAGCAAACAGGACGGCTTTTCAAACAGAGCTGGGAGATCACATGACCCACACACCCACCCATACAATTCGCCCATCTTTAGAATACACAGCTGGCCCCACCCGTACATATAATCATAGATGGCCCACCCACCTACCTATCCATACACTAATAGTTAGAGCTAGCCACACCCACTTTTCACTCCACCTGAGTACCTGCCCCACCCCCACATCTGCCTCTCCCACCCCCTTCTAACTCCACCTGGGTACCAGCCCCACCCCACGCCTGGCTCTCCCACCCCCTTCTCACTCCACCTGAATACCTGCCCCACCCCACGCACACACCTGTCTCTACATCCTGGTATGTGAGAACTTGAGCTGTTTAAGTTAAAACCGAAACCCATTAAATAACGCTAAATGAGGAACACGAAACAATATACTTTACCAGTTGTATTATACCAAGGGTGTGAAATTTAAAGTTGATCTTGAATCAGAACCTCCCCTTTTCTTAAACGTGGTTTTTTTTTTTAATTCCTTCTTTGGTTTCAAATTGTATACATGATCTAGATCTATGTTCAGTTGAACAAATAAAAAGAAAGAACTTCAATCCTGTGTAAAACAGTTGGTCTTAAGTTTCATGGCAAACTGTCCACGTGATATCAACCAATCGATCAAGTTGGTCGCGACATATCCCAGCAACCTCACGTTGCGAACAGTGTCAACAAACAGAAAGTGACTTGAGAGATTTCATTACAACAGATCGGGTTTACCCGCGCTGATATTTTACACCGCTGGTGCCTAGATGACATCAGTTGAACACGATTCAAGGCTCGTTTTCGTGGAAAGTGTCAGCTTTCGAATTTTTAATTCAATAACGATTTTAAAAATACCAGCTCGTCTGCAATCCTTGCCCAGAACACCAGTGTCACGTGGTACTGTTTACTTTTGTTCTTAATTGGACAGTTGAAAGTTTGTTTGAATATAATCATCTAGTCCATTCTCTCTTTTTTAAACTTAACCTTAAGCTTTCTTAACACGAGTTAAACACGCGTTCCCTACTGTATTCTTTTTTATTAATAACTGTCCCATGCACTGTCATTTTTCTCCGGGGGGGGGGGGGGGGGGGGGGGAGGGGCGGCATGGGGGGGGGGCGGTCAACATTTTCCGGGGGGAGGCGGACACTAGTAAAAGTATATTTCTACTATATAAATTCCATCTCGTTCGGGGGGGGGGGGGTAGATTTTCCCCGAAGAGATGCCTCGAAGAAACTCTGTATGCTGTTTCTTCCAGACTTTTTTTCTCCTGGCGGGGGGGGGGGGGTGGCGGCAGAAGTATATATGTTAGAAATATATATTTTCTATATAAATTCAATTCGAGGAGGGAGGGGGGAGGGGCGGTAGCCTTTCCTCGAAGAGATGCCTGGAAGAAACTCTGGTCCTATGGTAAGCTTCTGGACACAGGTGTTTAATTAATGGACGCGTAACACTGTTTTCAGTGGCCTTAATTCCAATGTGTTTATGAGACCCTATATTATCTTTAAACCCAATGTTTCACGTGATATCCCATATTTCTCGTTAATCCCCACATTTCTCGTTAAATCCCACGTTTCTCATTAAACCCCACGTTTCTCATTAAACCCCACGTTTCTCATTAAACCCCACGTTTCTCATTAAACCCCACGTTTCTCATTAAACCCCACGTTTCTCATTAAACCCCACGTTTCTCATTAAACCCCACGTTTCTCATTAAACCCCACGTTAAACCCCACGTTTCTCATTAAACCCCACGTTTCTCGTTCAACCCCACGTTTCTCGTAAAACCACGTAGACGTTTTATTTCAACGCCAGGGTAGACACACTGTAGACAGGTACAGAATATAACCTGAGCAACGAGCAGTTTTAAAAAGATATGATCCCAGCCTAGCACATCACAAGGCAACCAACCGCCTTATCTACGTGCATCAAGTCAGAGGTGTCATCACTTCCACCGACAGAGTTTCTTTTAGGTATCTTTTTAGGGGGGGGTGCGTCGGGGGCACCCCCAGAAGCATATCTACCAGTCCCAAGAAATATAACTTATATATCGAATAGGCCTATATACTTCAGTCAGTGCCTTTCCCAACCGGAAATATAACTCCCCCCCCCCCCCAAAAAAAAAGAAATTTCAAGTGCCCACCTATCTACTCAATGAGAAAAAATGTCTGAAAGAAGCACTGTCAGCCATACAGTCATACACAAATAGAGCTTTCTTGAGCGTACAAATGCATGGCTTTCTGATGACTCCTGACCGATTCCAATTCTTACACAACGTGCATTATTGCACAATCCCCCGGTAATTAAAACGAGTGGCCAATCACGGAATAATTGTGAGGAAATTGAAAGACAACACTGATTGCCCCAGCCCATGGAAATGTAAACAACACGACACCTGATGTTGGCCTTGACCTTGACATTAAAAAATCATTAACTGCCAGCAGTCACGCAGGACTAGACTTGTAGTTGAAATTCTTCCCGCTCAAACATAACATGAATATATTATATATATATATATATATATATATATATATATATATATATATATATATATATATATATACCCTTTACCTTTAAGAATAATGTTCGCCCTGAAAAGAAATCTCACATTTTATATTGATGTCGACTAAATGATTGATCTGGCAATCAATCGACTGCTTTAATTATTTATAGCAACAATTAAAAGCGTGTAGGTGTAAAAGCGTGTTAACTGTATACAGTTTTTGATGACATATTGAAACAATTCCGAGCCTATCAGCGCCACCGAAGCGCGCGGACTACACCCAGCCGCCATGAAGAAGAACGAAGACGAGGCTGTGAGAGACACCCAACGATCCGTGCCAGCTGCTTGGCTAGTGACGTGAGCAAACAGTCGCGCGCTGCTGTCGTCTGCGGTGACACAGATTCCACCGCGGGTGTTGCTGGGGTTCCACGTTTTTTGTGGGGGGCAGGTACAATAGTTGTTCAATGCATTCCGTTTCAAGTGGCTGAACGTTCTATAGAACTCTAGCGTGCGTTATACTCCTTAAGTGGTTTCCACCAAACGCAAAGGATATCGGAACTTAATTTTGTGGGATTCGAGTTTTTCACAGCGTACGTTTATTTTTAGAACTTAAGGTGCGCACAACTCGAGCAAGATATAAAAAAAAAACACTTTTGAAGTTGTGGGCTACTGGTTTATTGTGTTAAAAATTGTTGTAAAAATCCAAACTTTCTAAAAAAAAAAACTCACCGGAGAATGGTCGTAAAACAGGTGCAAGAGTTACTTGTAAAACTACATTCGGACGGTTTGATCGTCTAGCTTGGGAGTCCCTGATTTGTGGCTCTTTAATGTGAATGATTGGAGCCACTGTCCAGCGGAGTACGGATGTCAGGAGACCTATAGGACCAGATGATGAGAAACTTCGGCTACTTCCCCATTGCTCCCATTGGAAGGTAGGTCTTCAGTACTGCTTGATTAAAATTAGAATCATTAATCATCGCTAGAAAAAATAGGAATATTAAAAGCATATATAGATATTATATATAGTCTATATATATATATATATATATAGTCTATATATATATATATATAGTCTATATATATATATATATATATATATATATATATATATATATATATATATATATATATATATATATATATATATTACACGCTACAAACGTTTCTCTGATACAGCTCTAGATCTTACAAGTTCAACCAACTTGCTGTATTAAAGATCCCATACATTGAATCGTTTCTCTGATACAGAGCTAAACTAGATCTAACAAATGAGAGACCAGTACCAGACTAACCAGAGTCTGGCACTGAGCTAAGGATCTTTCGCCTGTTTGTATACAATGTTAGATCTAGGTCTTCCTAGCATAAGATTGTGTAACATGTTGCTGCGATAAAAAAAATTAAGGCTGCGGTGATAGATCTAGATTCAATGTGAAATGTCGTCCACCTTTATGAAACTATTCGAGTTGTCAGTCCTTTAGAAACTCGACATATTTTAAACTCACTTCTTACCCATTACACGATTTGTTATAAAAAAAAATAAACCAAAAAACAAATGCTAATACACACACACACACGTATATATGTTCTTTTCTTCTCCCTAAATTTTTTTTTTTTTAGTTCTAAAGCGATGGGCTGCTGTTAAGATATAACTGCAAATCTACAAACAGAATGTTATTGTATTCTATTCTTCTTACTTTAGACTACACCATTCTGCTTCAATAAAATACATTCCCTTATATTCCAATACACTGTACTACATCTATAATTTAATCTACTTTAAGAGAAGCTTTTTATTACATTCTACCATTCTCTATTACGTAGGGGACACACCTTATTTAGAAAATACAAACTTTTGTTTAAATTAAAAATTAAGGATAACAAAATTAATTTGCTCATCATTCATTACTATGTCATAAGCAAGAGCCTAAAAATTCTTAGATTGCCCTTTGTTTATTGTTTACTTTATAACTTATGTATCTAGTCATTGTGGTCGAGCTTACTACTGGATTTGTATTTATTTAATTAAAAAACAAACTTTTTGTGTATTAACTAGAGTACCCATTGTGCATTGCTGCGATCTAGTTCTTCACGCTTGAATGACCAAACATTTTATAAAGGCTTCATCAACGCGTTACCAATCTTGAATTTTTAGACGCCGACCTTGTTTAAAAAAAAAGAGTTATTTAAATGTAAACAAAACAGACACCATATTTATTTAGTTGTTGGGGCGCGGGTTTGTCAAACACTCAAACGCCACAGGGCGTGCCGCATGAAAGCATTTAGTGAACGTTATCGACATCCGTTCAAATGAATGCAGACGCAAATGAATGTAGACGCAAATGAATGTAGACGCAAATGAATGTAGACGCAAATGAATGTAGACGCAAATGAATGTAGACGCAAATGAATGTAGACGCAAATGAATGTAGACGCAAATGAATGTAGACGCAAATGAATGTAGATGCATTAGTGCTCATGGGGGAGCACCTTGTACACTCGGCCACACGATCGCCGGGGCGCCGGCGGATGCATCTGATGTAGTTTGACCATTCAATCAAGTAGTACCCCTGACACCCTGTGAGGGACGCCCAGTCAACAAATCCCTGGTGCCAAGATTTAGATAGTTTTTTTGGGAACTCTGGGTACAAAACCGCACCCTACAGCTGTCCCTTTGAAATTCATTTTTTTTAAACGCAGAAACCTTCCCAGGAGTATTCCCAACAACTTACAAAGTTTTGTGGCCATCGGATCATGGCGCTGTAATTCATTAAAGACAAACCTACAAACATTTGTATAGAGACAGATAAAAAAACCCAGAAACAATGTAGTTGCCAGTTGCAGGTTATAATCTTATTTCTGCTATATAAATTTTAAAAATATTTAAGCGAAAAAGGATTGTGACTAAAATTATGCATGATCTGCTTTTTTTTCCCCACAAGCATTTCTTTAACTTGATTTCTCGCGCTTTCATGGGTCAATACTTGCAAGCAAAATTTTGACAACTTTTACAGGACCGATTTCTTTCAAACTTGACACGTGACTCGATACAAATGAATGTGACATAAGTTTTGGCTTAATTAGATGTTTAATCGATTTTGTTTAAAATTACTTACAGATTCTTACATTAAGTATTATAATTACATGCTATTACACACATTTGCGTTCAAGAACGAGAAATAAAGTTAAATAAAAGCTTGTAGAAACGTGTATAATAACCGTCTTTTATATTTAAACTAAAAAAAAGAATAAAATAAAATGATGTTCTTTAATTCTTATGTATGGATACCGTAACAAAATTTTTAAGCGACCCACGCTTTTCTTTATAGTGATTTATTACAAACGTTTTTGTTTTAATTAAATAAGATTATATTTAGATCATTTTTGCGCCGAACGTGCTAATTTAGGCAACATTTTGTTTTTAGCTTTATTATATTATTTTTACATC